>NC_062196.1:7863539-7891039 GCF_912470025.1 Vespa velutina
TACGATCTCTCTGTTGTAAGAGAACAAGTTATCGCACTGATTTCCGGCGATGTAGGCACTCAGGCGTTAATTTAGAATGACCATCCTAAGATCTCATACCGTTAGCATCTCTTTTATTGCGATCACCTTACTTCCTGGCACGTGCCAAGGATTACTTAGGGCATAAGTGAGTTAATAATGTGTAAGTGCTGAGTCACATTATCTCTTTCTCTTTCTCTCTCTCTCTCTCTCTCTCTCTCTCTCTCTCTCTCTCTCTCTTGAAAGATCTCTGTACCGAAAGGAAAGATAAATAGAAAGGAAAGAGAGAAAGAGAAAAAAAAAATATTATTTCTCACCCTTCCTTTATATTTACCAAGGTTTATGCGAGCCAGGTGTGCTTGCCGTAATCGTACGAAAAAGCTTCGAGAAACATAACAGACCATTTTTTACGTAAATAACCATGTTAAGAAAATATCGGTCGAAATTCTTATTTCTCAACGGAGACATGCGAATTATTGTAGTGACTTAGAATACATATACATATTTACCTTCATTTTTCTTCTGATACAGTGGATTTTGTAAGACAATGTTTCTGAAGGGTCATCGGGGGTCATCTTCTTCCTTTTTTTTTTCTTTTTTTTTTTTCTTTTCTTTTCTTTTCTTTTTATAGGTTAGTCGCATGAAACTATTCACTTTAAATAATTACGTGTTTATAATAATTACGCGTATATAATTATATATTAATAATAGGTAATATTTTGATTTATTTTCTCGAGGGAGATAAAAAGAGAAAAGAGAAAAAAAGAAAGGTAAAGTATTCTCGTCGATTCTGATACGTGACGAATAAAGTCCCGACGGATAATGTCGCGGATAAAAATGCGGCGCGAAGTAAATGTTCACCACCGTCGGTATGATCGTTCTCGTAACGATACGTAGCGTAATCTACAGGATTTTCTTCGAACTTCGAAGTGTATTAACTGACGATGATTTTACCGATTTTCATTTCGTACCGTCAACGAAGTTATTTTTCCACTGTTTAAAGAAAAAAAGTGACGAAGAAAGAAATAATATTACGAATAATAATATCGACAATATGTCTGGTTACACTGGACAAGAAAATTATTGGGCTCAACCGAATCAGAATTCATATAAGTACGAATCATTTGATTTCGAACAACCTAACCAACAATTTGAGTTTCAAACTTACGGTGATCAACAATCAGAATATAATGCTTATTCGCCTAAAAGTTATTTAGATCCAACACAAGGTTCTTATGGCGGTGAAATGTATTCGCAGGATGATTTTACAAAAGGTATATTATATTCGATAAGAAAATTGTTTATTTTCAAAAGGGAAAATATTGAACAGATTGCAATCGTAGGTGACCATGGTTTTGGAGACGAAGAAGTAGAACCACCATTGTTAGAAGAACTTGGCATTGATCCTGATAGGATTGTACAAAAAACATTGGCCGTATTAAATCCTTTTCATAGGAGAGGACAAATAGACGATGCAAATTATCTTCTTCAGGATTCGGATTTGGCTGGCCCAGTTACATTTTGTTTAGCTCTCGCTGCATTTCTTCTTTTAGCTGGTTCTAAAGCACATTTTGGTTATGTATATGGTTTAGCAACAATTTCATGTCTATTGATGTACATTCTTCTATCTTTAATGAGTAGCACCGATAATATTACTTTATTGTCAGTGGCATCCGTATTAGGCTATTGTTTACTACCTGTTGTAGCACTTTCAGCAGTTAGTATTTTTACCACTCTTCGTGGTACCATTGGTTTAGCCGTTGCAGCAATGGCTGTGGCTTGGGCAACTTTGTCAGCTTCTAGACTATTATCTACTATGTCCGGAGAAAACAATCAACGTCCTCTGATAGCTTATCCATGTTTTTTGCTTTATGGGGTATTCACTTTAATTGTCATTTTTTAAACGATTAAAATATGAAAAGATATTATGTAACAATTATATACCCACCCTTTTTACATGTAAACAAATAAAAAGTTCTAATATTTTTTATTGCAAATCTAATGTACTCCCATTTGCAATAACTTCTTTTTAAAAAAAAAACGAACCTTTACAAAGATAGATCAAAAGTGTATAATTCTATTAAAATTAATAAGATATTCAAACATAATGTTATATTTTTAAAACAGCTGCTTTTTTTTGTTTTTTTTTGTTTTTTTTTACCGAATTATGTAAAACAATAAAATGTATGTAACAAGATATCTTCACTTATATATATGTATGTATATATATATGTACATATATATATATATATATATATATGTATCAAATTATTCATTATAATTTGTAAATAAATTTCTTTCTATATATCATTTCTTGTACGATTTTCAATTGTTATAAAATAAAAAATTATATTACTATATTTCTTAAATATTTTTGATTTTTCTTTAAATCGCATAACTAGTATCGTCTGTAAAAGGTGCTTGACATCGAGGTTCCGTAGTGTAGCGGTTATCACGTCTGCTTTACACGCAGAAGGTCGCCAGTTCGATCCCGGCCGGAACCAAAATATTAATTTTTTGCATGTGAAATTTTTGATAAAATATTTTCCATATAGAGTTCGTTGAAATTAATATACAGGATATAATTTTACAATAAAACACATGCGCAAAATTTTTTTCGCATTAATTATTTTATAATTATTAATACGATTACGTGTTTTTTTTTTTTTTTTACATAGGTCTGCCATCAGATCCAGCACAAGTACAACAGCCCATTTTAGTTTGCACAGCCCACATTCATTGGGACCCTGAATTTTGTGATGTTAAATTGATACAGACGATGATGCTTAGTAATGAATTACGTTCCATTTTGGACCAAGCTGGTCAGTCTTTCCGACCTGGTCATAAGCCTGACTCTTCCAACGTGCAGCTTCTACTTTGTGGTGACTTTAATTCTCTACCTGATTCAGGTAAAATTACAATTTAATATTATTCATAAAAAAGAAAAAAGAAAAAAAAATGATACTAAATTATTGCAAATAAATCATTCGTATCTATTGAAAAATAGGTGTCATTGAATTTCTTACGTCGGGACGTGTTGCGGCCGATCATCGCGATTTTAAGGACTTAGCTTATAAATCATGCTTACAAAAGATATCTGGTTGCGATAAACCTAATGAATTTACACATTCTTTCAAACTTGCATCTGCCTACAGTGAAGATATTATGCCTTATACTAATTACACGTAAGTTACATACATGCATATCTTCGTAAATTATTTGAAATAAAATTCATTGTTATTCGTTTTAATTTTTATTGATTTATTAAGGAAAAAAAAAAAAAAAAAAAAAAAAAAAAAAAAAAAAAAAAAAAAAAAAAAAAAAAAATTTCTCTCTTTGCAGGTTTGATTTTAAAGGCATAATAGATTACATTTTCTATTCGAAACAAAGTATGGTACCGTTGGGACTTTTAGGACCGTTAAGCGCTGATTGGTTTAGAGAACATAAAGTGGTAGGTTGTCCGCATCCGCACGTACCATCTGGTAAGGATTTATTTAATCGTTTAATTCATATGATAGATATTGTTTATAAAATCCTTAACAACGTAACAATTATTATTTTTGCAGACCACTTTCCATTGTTAGTAGAACTAGAAATGACACCAACAGTAGGAACAAGCAACGGTTTGATCTCACGCAGGTAGCAGCCGCTGCGATCTAGACCCAAATAATAAAAAGGGAATGATATACAATAATAAAAATGAAATCCTTATCACTCCTTCTCTTACTTCAGGCTCTAGCAATATCACTCGCAGTCGACTACTATTCTAATAGCGAATATTACGAATACTCCACATTGCCGCACATTCAACATGCTGACAGACATATTGATGAATAATTCTAATGACCAGGTGAAGGGAGTCGTGTTGTAATGCGTTTAGCCCATGTATAGTGTATTGCATTTTTAAGAACTAACTTCCCATATTAAGAGTACCATAAACTCTCTATTACCATCATAATATGTAGATACACCTATTTTCCTACAAAAATGATATTCCGATCAAGCCTCTGTGATATCTCGTCATAAACAATTGGAACAATTTCACATATTTATTAACTAACAAACTAGTATCTACTAGAAAAATCCTAATCTCTTCCTAAATGTCATTACAACATTCTCCAAGCCAACTTTTGATAAGAATGCTGCCATCCAATGACAAATTGTATTTTTAAACAAAAGAAAACAAAAAAAATATGAAAACATACACGCTATACTGGGCTGTGCGAAGTGATCGGAGTTGACTTAACAATTTTAATCAAGTACAAATCTGTTCTTATTGGCCACGTATATTGATAATGATAATATTATATAAGGAAATAGATGATATTTGTAGCAAATGTAATTGTAAGTATGGTAAAATGTAACGATGTTCGTCTATCATAGTAATATTGAGATATATCAGTTGACATTCATCATTAGGTATGTTCAGTTCCAATTATTAATATATATCACATCCAATTTACTACTTGATAGTTCAGTTGTAAAGTAGATAAATATTATAGGTATTGAATACCTGAAATCTTCGCGTTATCTACAACTGCATTTCTTTCGTCAGAAATATTTATTATTTGACGATACCTTTGATGCTGTGTATTATCATTAAAAGCAGTAAAAAAAATTCACAATTCTTATATTAAATATCTTAAGAAGAAATATATATATATATATATGTATATATATGTGTGTATGTGTATATATATATATATATATATATATCGAAAATAAATTGTTTGTATGAGTGCAATGATTACGATGGTTACCATATGTAAAATTTGTAAACACACAACTGAATTATGCAAGTAGTCGAACATTTATTTGTCAAAGACGTATGTGTAGTAAATGTTGTATAAAGTAGATTATTATCTTATAGTTTTAATTACCGATCGTAGAAATGGCATTCAGAACTGTACATTGATTCATTCACAATACATTTTCATGTGACAGATACATGGTCCTTGAAAAAAAAATGTATTAAACTTTATATAGCTTAATAACTTCGGGCCTAATGTAAAACATTAATACTGTTTTCTTGCAATACATTTAACATCAAACATTTCAATCGCAACAAATACATAATCGTCATATCGTTTTAATTAATAGTAAAGGAAAAAAAAAAAAAAAGAAAAAAAGAAAATAAGAAAAAACATATGAGAACATATATCATTTCTTTTACCTTTACGATAACGATGACGAAGAATTTCCAATTAAAGTTTATTTTTTCATATTAAAATTTATTTATAAAGAATAAATGGTAGATCCTTGAACTAATTTACAAAACGTTTAAAACAATATCAATGGTTTTGTGGCAATTGAATGTTTCATTATAATAAATATAGGTGAATCCTATATAGCATAATATATTATTGTAAGAATATTTGTTGTTAAAAAACACACGTTAGTTTTATGAATGTTTTGTCATCGAGAACGTATTTAATTTAATTATTACGAAACCAAAAGATTTCATGAAATCATCACGAATGCTAATCAACTGCAATATATTAAAAAAAAAAAAAATAAAAATAAAAAAAAAAAATAAAAAAAAAACATACAAACAAACATCTCTCTTACGGACGAATAGATTATGTTATAATAAAGAAATTTATATATCAGCATTTAAAATACTAGGTATTTATAAAACTTTTTAAATATACTTTCTTGCTAAGTGTGTCTTATATATGCTAAACTATGAGTCTATGAGTCTATGAGTAATCTGCTAGTATTTCATTACTTAGAATATAAATATATAAATGGTTAAGTTTAGACCAATATAATTATTACATGCAATTGTAAAGCAATGTAAATCAGTTAAATTTATGTTCACTTAAAAAAAAGTATGAACAATATGTCGTTGCACTTTCAACAGCACCTAGTAAGCCTTATTATTTAAATAAATATACAAGAAACGCTATTAGATAACGATTGTGCTCTTATGCATTTGGCTTACAATAAGACTATAACAATGAAGTACTAACGATTACCATACAATTAGCTTTGAGTACTGGGAAGCTCTGAAGAATCGATAATTAACTTATAAATCGTGATAGCCATTTCGTATCACGATGCCTGTAGCTTAAATGATGTATACATTAAGTAAGTTACTTGTATCACTTACGTCAATATTATGTTCAATGTTCATTGATAATATATTTTTATTATTCTTTATTCTTCGACATATAGATTTTTTCGAGATCAGTATTAAATTATATATCTGATACAATTTATGTGAATAATTATTAACAAAAAAAAAAACATTGTAAAGAATCTAAAAGCTTTGTGTATTAATTTATGCATAATATTGATCTTACAGTGATACCATGTCTTACTACCCATATCTCTCTCTCTCTCACACACACACGCACACACACACACACACACGCAGACACTTTTTTCAATTATAAAGTGTTAAAAAAATATATACAAAAATCTTAAGTAATTGTAAGAAATTTTTCTGTCAGTTGTTATTTTTAAGAATTATTTCCAAATGCTTTCATTTTTATATCATAGTTGTTCAAATTTTTTCCAACTGTAAAAAGAAAAAGTTTGATAAATCCTTTAACATGAGAACACAATGTTTTATTTTAATTGAAAATAAATTTATTATAGTCTTCAAAGTAAAATGTAAAATATCTTTTATTGTAAAGTAATTAATATATTCAACAGAGCTGATGTCACATTGTTCTTATATTTCTTTGTAATAATAGAAATTAATATAAATTGAGTCAAATAGTTGCTAAATTTTTTTCAATAATTATTTATAATTATTTTTTAGAAATAGAGGAGTTAATGTTGTATAAGATAACTATCTTTTATTTTCCGTACGATATTATATAATTATAGAAATAATTAATAAATAGAAATAAATTTGAAGGATCTATCAAACTTTTCAGAAACAAAGTTTCATTTATAAAAGAAAAAAAAAATTGATCATATTTTATAATATGAATATATATGTATATATATATTATATATATATATATATATATACACATACACACATATACATATCTAGATAGTTTTTGCCTTTATTAGAACAATGAGTACCTTTAAGAGTATTTTATTTTCAATTTATTACCTTCAGTGTTTTTTTGGTATACTTCTAAAAAAAACAGAAGGATCTTTTCATTTGCCTTATTTATTATACATCTTCTGAGCATCTCCAGCATGTATATCATTCAAATATATTAGTCTTAGAAGAGTTAATATTAAGTAGATATTTTTACGCGATTATAATAAATATTCTTTGTGAGATTCTGTACAATGCGAACACTGTGTTCTGTTGCTTGGAATGTTTAGTGTATTTGTATAATTTCCAACTTTGTAATGTGTAATTAATGCCTGTTCTTCTCTGTACTCTGCAATTTAGATATAATATGATATAACTTACTTAAGAATATGATATATATATATATATATATATATACATATATATATATATATATATATATATATATAAAATTACACAAAGGGACACTATGTATGCAATACTGCATAAGTTTATATTATTCATCTAATCAAGAAACATTTTGTTTATTATCCAACTTGAAAAGGAAGAAAGATTTTTATAGAAGTTATTAAAATACAATGAAATAAATTTTAGTATTCTCGTAAATTCAGATTTTTATTCGAAGCATCAATTTCAATGAAATTAATTGATTTCTTCATTTTTGGGCCGGAACTCAAAAGGTATTATAAAATCGCAAATGAATAATATATGATTCGATCCAATCATGTCATTTACAACATAGAGATTATTAAAATGACTTGATTTGCTTCGATAAAAATTTCATTTGTTTACGAAAATATAAAGAGAATATAAGATATGTAATTCTGAGATAAAAAAGAAAAGAACAAATTAGATTGTCTGAGGTAATAATAACAAAGAAAAGAAAAAGAAAAAGAAAAAAAAAGATATGCTGACCTCATATGTGGTATTGCACGAGTGTCGATATTTGACTTCCATAGATAAGAATTAAGTTATACAAAATAATAATAATAATAAGATGAGCACAGCACATTTCAGCCTGTACTTTTATAAAAAAAAAAAAAAAAAAAAACGTTCAAAAATTGTAATCATTGGAACACAATTCTTGCGTCCTCAAAGTGCTAAATCTGTAAATTCAATCAGGTTTCGTGTAAGCTTTCAAAAATTAACTTTCGATAATTGAAGAGTAAAAAAAGAATTGTTGTTTGGAAAAAAAAAAAAAAAAAGAAAAGCATTTCTTTACAAAATATATATGCATTAACTTGATTCTTGTGTAAGAGTGATATGCGACCTTGTGATCGATAGAAAGACCTAATTGATTAACGTAGAAATAATGACAATAGTTCTTCTACTGTCACTCAATCGTTTATAGAAGCTAATAACATCTCGATAATTAATATATTAATTGTAGTTTTTTAATTCACACGTTTAAATATAACGAAAAAGTAACTTTAAAAATCTTTCAAATTTAGATATCTTCTTAAGTACATCATGCATTTAATCAATACCGTACGTACAATAAATACCATTTCATCGTACAATAGGAAAATAATTGCATTGTATTATGTAATAAACATTGTGATTGTGACTAATGTACAGACATGATTTGTACTTCCCTTTTATATAAATGAATTTAAACATTGTAATCATAGGACATAGCAAAGCACAGATTAATCAACCATTAGAAATCTCTCTTTGTTAAGCATTCGAAATGAAATAATACTCAAGAAAACATGGAAAGTACAAATATGTAGCTACACGGTCCTGATTGAATATTGGTAAACAAAAGTTGTAAAGACATAACCAAGGAGAGAATGTGTAAAATTATATCATGATCGAATGCTCTGTCAGTCCGCACTTAAATACCCTTTCGTGTTATTTGAATATACATTTTAAAAGTGGCATATACTTTACTTTTTATTAAAAATGCAATGATTGTATATGGGCTGCATTTGAATCATGATCAAATGTAATGATTTACTAAGCGATGCAAAATAAATGAAAAAGATTTAAAGAGAGACATCATCTTTGCAAAATATTTTTCCCATCTCAGAATATATTTAGAAATAAGATCAGGCATAATAATTTATATCCTTTTTATTATATACTTTTTTATTCCACATTTTTTACAATCCTTATATCGTTTGATCGCAGCTTTATTTAATTCTTAAATATATTTAAATGTAGTTGTATCTTTAAGTGCCGTTACTATTTCTATTTTCACAGGGGATTGTAACCAACGGCTTAAAAATTCTTCAGTATAACCGGTCAAAAAATATATCTTACTAGGATGTATAGAACGTTGAATAATACCACCAATTCTAATCAAATTATGTTGTCTTTTAATTATTATTTCAGATATAAATAAATTGTGCCATGTTCCTGTCATGAAACGTCTAATAAATATATCTTCCAATGCTGTTTCTGCCGGTCTGTTGCCATCTACTATATTTGCTAAATTACAACAATAATTAAAATCATAATTATTTTATAAAAAAAAAATTGTATATCTCTTACCGTACATTTTACATACATGTATTCCAAGAATTCCATGATTTTCTATGAGCAATATAATGAGGCGAATTAGCCATCTCGTATGTTAAACGTAAAGTTTTCTTTAACGTTGGTTTATAACGACCAGATTGCACTTTATTAAGGACTGTACATACATGTATATAACGACGCAACGAAGGTTGTTGTAAAAGAGACATCTGTTAATAAATAACAATTAATACATACGGATTAAATTTGATAATTAATTAATGTCAATATAAATGGATACATTAGTATTATTGACAAAGCTTTTAGGTTATGTTAGGAAATATCTATTGTAATACGATAATAAATATTGATAATATTACATTGTTTAAATTCGATAAAAAGTTCATCTTCTTCGATCGATTGATATTACGTTTAATTATTGATAACTTATAACGTGATTAAAAAAAAAAGGAAGAAAGTATCAATCGAGCCGAGATATATTTCATAACCAACAACGGCTAACGCTAACTTTGCGCATGATCTTATAAGATCAACAGAACGACACATGGTTAAAATCGCGCGCCAATCTCTGACGTATATCTTTTTATTTACAATGCACGTAAAAAGTAGGAAACAATTTCGTTCAATTAAACATAAATTTTATTGTGTTGAATCAAGAATAAAATTTATCAAATGATTTCATAAAGTAACGAAGAAATATGAATATTTTTTATTATATCGAACGTATTAATAAACGAAAGGAAAAAAAGGAAAAAAAAAAAAAGAAGAAGAAGAAGAAGAAGTAATTGCTATCGTCGAATAAAACAAAAGGCTTCGTTGCAAGGATGAAAGAATTTTAATCAACAAAATTCAACATTCGACGTATTATACGACGTAATAAGAATAAAAATGTCGTAGATTTCGAGGAAAAGGAATAGAAGGAAAAAGGAAAAAAGGATAGAACGAGTTTAAAGAATAGAGATATTAAAGAGGAAACGTTAAACGACTTACGGCTAAGAAGAGGAAAAAGATGAAGGAAAAGGATGAAGCATTGTGGTGGGGTGAAGTAAAGGGGCGGGGCAACGGTGTCAGTGGTTACGGAATGAGAGAGATAAGAGAGAGAAAAAGAGAGAGAGAGAGAGAGAGAGGAAGAGAGGGGGAAGATTAGTGGTGGGGGTAGCTCGATCCGTTTGCTGGCTCGTTGATCAGAGAGCGAGAGGCAGTGTGCGTCGTGACGTGACAATGGCGGTAGTTGTGATCGCGGTGCGGTGCGTTATTGTGATCAGCTGATCGAACGCGCCTCCGAGAAAATAGAGTAGTGTGTGCGTGTGTGTGCGTGCGTGCGTGCGTGCGTGCGTGCGTGACTGCGTGTGTGAAAGAGAGAGAGAGAGAGAGAGAGAACGAAAGAGAAAGAAAGAGAGAGAGAGAGAGAGAGAGAGAGAGAGAGAGAAAGAAAGAGAGGTGTGTGGTCAAGAAGCAGAAAGGAAGAAGGTCAAGAGAAAAGGACGGAGAAAGTGAAAAGAGAAACAAGAGAAGCACGGGGTTCTCCATCGTGAAGGAAGGTGTAAAAAAACAAAAAGAAAATATTCTTTCGGTAGAAGACGATGTCCTCGTCGTTATTATTGTCATCATTGTCATCATCGTCGTCGTCGTCGTCGTCGTCGTCGTCGTCGCCGCCGTCGTCGTCGTCGCCGTCGTCGTCGTCGTCGTCGTCGTCGCCGTCGTCGTCGTCGCCGTCGTCGTCGCCGTCGTCGTCGTCGCCGTCGTCGTCGTCGTTATCATCATCATCATCTTCATCATCATCATCATCATCATCATTGTCGTCGTTTTCGTGAGAGATCGGCAGTGCCTTCCTAGGCGCCGTCGTTCCTAATCCCTCCTATTGTGTGTTGCTAATATATTAGTAGTGGGCCCCCTGTATATATCCGGTGTGTGTCGTGCACGAATGCGTGGAGTTAACACGAGAGGTAGATAAATGTCTCTCAACCATGCCCGCCGTGCGGAAGTACAGAAGGGATACCAGTGAAGTGAGCTGTTGCCTCAAGTACGTCATCTTTGGATTTAACGTCATGTTTTGGGTATGTAAATTAATTGTATATATATATATATTTTTTTTTCTTTTTTCTTTCTTTTTTCCTTTTTTCCTTTTTTTTCTCTTCCCGTCTGTAATATTTTCATATATATATATGTATATATATCGTATTGGGTAAAACAAACGTTTAACGACGCAAAAATATATTTTTTCTTTTTTTACTTTCAACGATTAGTAGTTAAAACATTTTGATTGACCAATACATTACGAGACGCGAGAAGTTTTCCTTCTTCGAAGTTGAAGTACGCAATAGTAATAGTAGTAGTAGTAGTAGTAGTAGTAGTAGTAATAGTAGTGTAGTAGTACATAGAGTTCGTAACGGTTAAAGAGTAAATGCGAGTAAACTTGTTTCGACCTGTTTCTTGTTGAACCTTGTCGTTTAACGTCGCGTTACCATGGAGAAAAAGAGAGAGAATTGTCAGTCTCATTCAACCCCCTCCCCCCTCCTACCCCTTCCGCAATCCGCCATCGTCAGTGCGTTCACCGGCTTTCAACGTAATATACGTAAGAAGTCTCTCTTCTTCCTTTGTTCGGCCTTCTCTCTACTGTATTTTATTCTTATAACCTTCAAACGTAATCCCTTCCTTCCTACCTTCCTTCCTTCCTTTTTTCCTTCGTCACTCTCTTTATTCCTTCCTTCCTTCCTTCCTTCCTTCCTCCCCCCGTTTCTTCTTCGACTTTCGAAATATTCTGAAAATCATCTGATTTCCTCATCGAATTTCTACGTTTATACGAACGAATCCAGTTTACCGCCAATTCTATTCTCGGATGACAAACGATAAAATGAATTGAATTTATAAGCTAATGGATTGAGATTTTTCTTCGATCGTTCTATCTACGATAACAGTATTATCATTTAATAATTCGTAGATGGTATTTTTTGATAAAGGGAAGGAAGAAAGAAGGAAACTTGTCGATAATATTTTTCTCATGGTATTAATAATACTTGTGCATCATCAATGTATATCCGTGAAAGAACATCGTGGATGGTACATCCCACGTAAGTGAGAATACGTATTTTAAGTATACGGAAAGGATAAACGGAAGGATAAATCAGTTTGCGAAGAACGATGATAGATATATTTTATGTACGTAAATATAATTTTATGCGTAATATAAGATGTAAAAAAGAAAAAAAAAAAAGAAAAGAAGAAAAAGAAAAAGAAGAAAAAGAAAGAACGTATTTACTTAAGAAAAAATTAAAATTAACGAAGTTATATATCTTCGAATAGGATGATTCTCTTCGAAAAAGACATTTGTACGGTTTATTATATCAAGGAAAATTTAAGTTTTGATACGATAACTGTATAATAATGTAATAGTAAATAGACCGTATACACCTTGTGTATATATCTATACGTACGTACGTAGGTATGTATGTAGGTATGTATTTATTTATGCATTGACTGGTCGTTTTGTAAATTCGTAAAAGGTCGCCGACTGTTTCGATGGAGAAGAAGAAAGAGATAGAAGTAGATAGATAGATAGATATAGGTATATATATATATATATATATATATATATATATATATATATGTATATAAAGAGAGAGAGAGAGAGAAAGAAAGAAAGAGAGGAGGAATGGTAGGAGAAAGACCGGGAACGAGCCGCAATGCAGCTCGTATGCATCGTCAAGTGTTCCAATTGCGAGAAGCAGGGCATATGTGTGCGTCACGGTCTGTATATCCCGTAGAACGACGCGCGTATATACACGCCGGACGCATCCCATTGTAAATACGGGGAATTAAACGAAGTTCGCGACTCGTGAACCACCAACTCTATGTATATAGTGTATATACACGACGAACGCGAGAGAAACGTCGCGTCGCATCGCATCGCATCGTATCGCATCGCATCGCATAGCATCGCATCATTCTGTTCGCCTCTTCGAATATATATACCTACTACCGAACAGTTTTTTTTCTTCTTCCTTGATTCTCTACATTGATGTCGTTTAACGAAAATCGATCGGACTTTAACAAGTTTCGTTTCGATTTGGACCACTACTACTTCGTCACGTTCATTCTCAAATACTTAATGATAGAAAAGAGAGCCACTAGAATTTTATACTATCTTTCTCTTAAATTTATTTTTTAAAGAAACCACTTATAGATTTATCGAGAATTAATTGAAATTTTTTTCTTGCTTACTTCCCATCTTTTTTTTGTATATGTCTTTTATAATTCAATTTTTTTTTTGCAGCCTACAGCAACGACGTATGATGTAACAAAATTATATATATATATATATATATATATATATATATATATATATATATATATAAGCTGATAATAATAAAAAAGCCATTTATAAATACTAATAAAATTATGAAAACTTTAGATGTACGACTTATCGAATTGATTATTAAATAATGCTGAAGAAATTTGTAGTAATTTTTACTTAAACAATACTAGTAATTTTTTTTTCTTTTTGTTTACTTTTGTTTAGATAGAAAATATTGCAAAAGTCGACATTATTAATTCGTCAACAGAATAACGACGAATCTCACGGTATTAATATAAAGACAAATTTTATTAAAAAACGATTTTCTATAGATCGCTTTTATTTAATTATTATTCTTTTTTAGTTAATATCACGTGAATTATTATCAACGTAATTCGATGTTTATACGAATTTTTCCTCGTATGCGTTAAATAACAACGTTGGTACGTTTGATAGATTTTATAATTTGAGAATAATCGCGTGCGAATATCTATTCCTCGTTAATAAGACTTTGAAAAAATATTATATTCAGACATGAGGAAAATACATAGAAACGCATTTATACAAATTTATTCACATACGTGATTAAGAGCTTGACCTTGTAAAGTTCTTCGTCGTTAGACGAGAAGAGAGACATAATTAACACTTTCGTAATAAGGATCGTTAAGCACGTAAGTACATACTTACTTTCCCACATCGCTTATTTTATAGATCTTTATCGGTCATTCTCTCTCTTGGTTATAATAGTGCTGTGCGAGGATTTGTAATTAGTCGAATGGAAAGAGAAAGGGAAAAAGAAAAAGGAAAGAAATATAAAAACAAAAAATAAAATGAAACAAACTAACACATAGAGGTATTTACGCGTTTCGACGAAACACATAAGCTGTGAGTCATTGAGAATTCGTCGAAAATTTACCTGGATGATAATTCGAATAATAATAATATTAGTAGTAATAGTAGTAGTAGTAGCAGTAGTAGTAGTAGTAGTAGTAGTAGTAGTAGTACTAGTAGTTAGTAATAATAAATAATAAGTAGTAAATAGTAAGTAGTGGTAAGTAGTAGTAGTAGTGGTAGTAATAGTGGTAAGTAATAATAAATAGTAAGTAGTAAATAGTAAGTAGTGGTAAGTAGTAATAGTAGTAGTAGTCAGCAGTCTTCTTCTACTTACTCGTCGTTACGCTTGTTCTTCCTCGATCCGGTAGAACCGGGTTTTGATCCTTGAAAAAGGACGACCGGATCTCGTCCTTCGCGACGCGTAGTCTGACGAGGCGAACGAACTCGAGTCGTCGTTCTCGACTTTGCCTCTCACGTATTTGCCGAGACGCGAAATACGAAATTTCTTTTCTCTCACACATCTATCTACATTTTTCTTCGCATTCTTTGTTTCATTCTCTTCGATAGTAGGAGTATACGTCTCTTACGATCGCCCTGACAGATTTACGGAAGTAACAAAATTTTTCAAGAGTTTCGTCAACGTATCAAATACTTCTGTATATTCTGTATATATATATATTACATATAGAATACATATATGTGTTTGTATGTGTATGTATGTATGTATGTATGTATATAAAGGAGAAAAGACTAGAAAATTTAGAAATATCGTCGACTTTGAAAACATAAAAAGACTGACTTTATTCAGTAAGAGTGAATGTGTGTGTGTGTGTGTGTGTGTGTGTGTGTGTGTGAGTATGGGAGGATCGACCTTGCTAGTATCGTGGCGCTTTGCAGTCGACGAACGTTCCTTTCTTTTCGTCCTTTTTCTTTCCTTGTATATTCTCTCTCTCTCTCTCTCTCTCTCTCTCTCTCTCATACACACACATACATTTATACGTATACATACACACGTAAACGCCACCCTCTTGGTACGCGCTGACGCGTATGCATCCCACGTGCACTCGTGCGTGCACAAGTTTCTCTCTCTCTCTTACACTTAAAAATTGCCTAATATACATACATACATATATACATATGTTTGTATGTATGTGTATATATATATATATATATATATATATATATATATATATATTTATCTTCGTCTCCACAGATATTTCGATACAAGAGAAAACAAAAGGATAACTCATGATCGATAATACGAGTTTGTAAGTTTGTATGTAACGTGTCTATTATCAGAGTTACTCTCGAAACTTTCAACCAGCAAGCATCCTGACGACGAACTCTGTTTAAGCTATATCATTACAAAAGTCGTTCGTAAAACCGGTTTTCGAGCAAGTCAAGCGGCCACCGGTGCTGCGTTTCTGATGCACTTCGATTTTCTCCATCTTTCTTTCTTTCTTCTCCTTTTCACTCTTCCTTCTATCCTCTCTTTCTCTTACTTTTTATCTCTGCGTCATCTTCCTTACAAAAACTTTACATCATTTTCTCTTTACGAGGAATAATATTTATAAATAGAATTCGTACTTTATCGATAGGTAAATACAAAAAAATATTGAAACACGAGAAAATTCGAAAATATGATTTGAAACTTTTTAATTCGGTTTAACGAAAAAGCTTACGCACGGCTTTTAAATGATCAGCCCTTGCCGTTAATTAAATACTTCACTGTGAAAAAGGATTAAACGCTTCAAGGCAGCTGTCGTCGTCGTCGTCGTCGTCGTCGTCGTCGTCGTCGTCATCGTCGTCGTCGTAACAGGATGGAATGGGATTTTCAAACGAAATAAGGACGATTCACGTTCCTCCTATATATTTCTCTCCCTTCTCCCTCCCCTATCTTTCTCTAGTTCTCTTTCTCTTACTCTATCTTTTTTCTTTTTCAAGGTAATTGCGCCCCTCTTTCTCCGTTTGAAATTGCAAGTGCTTTGCAAAGAATAAAAGTAAGATCTCTCGTCATCTCTACTTTTTCTTAATATTACGATTCACAGTACATATATATACACACATATATGTGTGTGTGTGTGTGGATGTGTATGTGCGTGCGCGCGTACGTGTATATGTAGATGTGTAATTACGTATTACGTTGAAAAACAGGATCAACGAGTTGTTTGTCAATCGTAATTCTATCTCATTCAAATCTTTATTTCATCGAACTTTCATTGATTTACAGCTATTTATTGCTGTCGTATTTCTTTGATAGAGCTCCATTCAAAGAATGGAGTTTTACGAAGGGGGTTCAAGGTTAAAAATAAGGATTGTGTTAATAATTTAATTGATGATGAACATCATGATAAACAAGTGTCAATAGGAGAAGAGAGAGAGAGAGAGAGAGAGAGAGAGAGAGAGAGAGAGAGAGAGAGAGAGAGAGAGAGAGAGACAATAAGGGGAGGGAGATAGAGAGATAGATAGAGTAATGTCCGAAGATTAAAGGAGGAAAGAGGGAACAAGAATGAAAAAGAAGGACGAAACTTTTCACTCGAAAATTTATCATGTTAAGCAACCCTTAAAAAGACATTTTCCGAGGTTCGAAAGAGAGGGAACAAAAGAGAAAGAGAGGGAGAGAGAGAGAGAGAGAGAGAAGTAAAAATAAAA
Organism: Vespa velutina; assembly: GCF_912470025.1. Taxonomy (NCBI): domain Eukaryota; kingdom Metazoa; phylum Arthropoda; class Insecta; order Hymenoptera; family Vespidae; genus Vespa; species Vespa velutina. The sequence continues at coordinate 7,880,822 of NC_062196.1, forward strand.
AAAGAAAAAGAAAAAAAAATAGAAGGAGAGGAAGGTAATCTCACGAACCGAATCGTAATGCCCCCTTCCTCTCTCCCCTTTCCTTTCTTGCAGCAGCAGATAATTCGTATTCGCATTCGAAGCACGAAATGCAGGAGGTATCTTTTAGATATACGTTCGAGCTTTGTAGAACAAGGACAAATGGTGCGGGTACAGCATCTTCCTATCTTCACTCTCTCTCTCTCTCTCTCTCTCTCTCTCTCTCTCTTTTTCTCTATCTATATCTCTATATCTATCCCTCTCTCCTTCTCTCATCTTCTTTTCCTTTCGTTTTACAACTTCCTAGAACCGTCAAGAGCTTAATATTAATATCGTGTTGGGACGAGTCGTTTTGCATTCGAGGCTACTTTTGAAGTAAGTTTTCCCTCACGACCCTTGAGAATCGCTTTGGTATCCTCGTTTTCGTTCTCTCTCTCTCTCTCTCTCTCTCTCTCTCTCTTTTTCTATTTCTTTTTCTCTCTTTTCCTTTCCATCTTTTTCTCTCATACCTTATAGTATCTCTTGATAGTGACTCGACGAGCATACGACGTGGACCGTACTTTTCGTTCTTTGATGTTCGCAATTCTGACAAAACGCGTGGACCACCGAACCTTCCGTTTCAATGCGTTTCACGTTTCCCTTCCTTTATCCGCCCCCGTATCCGGACTTCTTTCCTCTCTCTCTCTCTCTCTCTCTCTCTCTCTCTCTCTCTCTCTCTCTCTCTCTCTCTCTCTCTCTCTCTCTCTCTCTCTCTCTCTCTGTCTGTCCTCCTTCGTTGCTTCAAATACGTTAGCTTTTCGACATCCATTCCTTTGCTACGTCGACGAAGCTTCTTTTTTTTTGCCATCGAGAAAAATGCGAATTCGAAGCTACGAACGCCGAAGAAATTTCTTTTATAAAATGAACTTGTACGTATCGGGCAGTGAAAAATGCTTTTTATATCGAATGGATGAAAAGAATCTTGTACTTCTCTCTCTCTCTCTCTCTCTCTCTCTCTCTCTCTCTCTCTCTTCTCCCCTCCCTCCCCTTCCCTCTCCCTTTCTCCGGGCGACGAAGATATTTTTATTCTTTTTAATAAAATATTTTTGTTTGCTTTGTTTCATCTTTTTCTTTTTTCTTTTTTTTTCTTATTTTATACAAAAAATATTTTCTACGAGATGAAATAAAATAGAAAGTAATATAAAAAGTGCATGACGTTAAGCAATTCGCGTTTTTCTTTTCGTTTCATTTCGTTTCGTTTCGTTTCGTTTCGTTTCGTTTCGTTTCATTTAATAGCTTTATTGTTGGTTTACAACGTTAGCAGCAAAGTCATCTTATTTATTTTTCTTTTATATATATATATATATATATATATATATAGAGAGAGAGAGAGAGAGAGAGAGAGAGAGAAAGAAAGAGAGAGAGAGAGAGAGAGAGAAAAGAAACGAAAATAAAAATATGAATATGAGCGATTGACGTTCCACGTAGTACAAGTTAGGCGTTTAGCGATTATTATTTTCCCTCGAACATAAAAAAGAAAAAAGAGAGAAAGAGAGAGAGAGAGAGAGAGAGAGAGAGAGAGAGAGAGAAATCGAGGTAGGGAAAATGTTTGGACGGCGATGAAAAAGCGATTAATGGATGAAATACGGCAAAGAGCTTTTGTAAATGAATTCTTCCCGTAAAACGATCCTCCTTCGCATGTGAACGCAGTTAATCTTAATCAGCGTAGGTAAAGCAGGATAATGTCGAGAACGAAACTTTGCTAAGCCGATTAATATAAATACGTCGGCCGAACTAAGCGAGTAAATTCTAGTTAGGTTGAATCGAGAAACTGCCGTAATGTAATCTTCGATGTGAAAGTATCATTGATTCATCATCGTTAATGGAAATGTACATTTGTTAGGAGGTAATACTACTTTCGAGTAGGATCCAAACGTTCGAGCAAAAAAAGAAAAAAAAAAAAAAAAAAAAAAAAAAAAGAAAGGGTAAAATAAAATAAAATAAAATGAAAAGAGATCGAAAGAGAAAATAACGTACAAAAAAAAGGGTACGAGAAAATGGAAAGAAAAAAAAAAAAAATTAACGAACAAGAGATATTTCTATTTCATTCGAATGTATGTACGTGATTTTCATAGTAGCTTGATTTCAAGCGTTGATTCCAGTGAATAATTAATTATAGTAGGTTAAAACGAACTATCAAAAGCAAATGAAATTTCATTAAGCATCTCGTATCGAAATTTTCCTTTGTTCTCATTAAGCATCCTTTGCGCTTTGTTAACACAAAGAGAATGCTTCGAGAGTACGTTACGTTTAATAGTCAATTCGATTCGTCTTCTTTGTTTAAATCGAAATCTAGATTTTGACTCGTTGCATTGTCGAGTTCTGCTTCGGGCAGAACATTTCGGATCTTGATTTTCTCGATCCATGACGTACGCTTTGAAAATTATTTCTCTTTATCTTTCGATTTCTGTATCAACAATCAAAGCGCGAATACTTCAAACGTAAGATTGAAACGTATGTCCTACTAAAACTTGGGACTTGGCATTTTATACACATTTTCTCACTTTCGAGATACAAAGAAACGGGATTAAAAAGAAAAAGAAAAAAAAAAAAAAAGAAGAAAAGAAAAAACAAGGAAGAAAAAAAAAGAAAAAATGATCAACTGGATGAAATGACATCCTAGTATCGTAATATTTGTAACAAGATCGAATGGAATACGCGTGAAAATGAGTCACCATGAGTCGATTCGCTTTCTAATCATTACGCAAGATAGCATTATTAATGTCCGCGACGATGTAACGGTTACTACTCGACATCTATATATATATGACATTTTGCTTGAACCTGTCTCTTTGATACATATATATATATATATATATATATATTTCCTACGTACAAATGATTTTTCTCTCATTAAATATGCACATATTATTTGTGTAGTTTTTATAAAAATATGAAATATATATATATATATTTCATATTTATATATATAGTGAATATATAGGAAAGAGTGTAAGAGAATTCCAAAACGATTCTGACGGAAATTCAACGCCCTCGAATTATACAATGTCACATTAATGTCCGGATTTGCCACGATTTATTTGCCATTCCATTGGATTTTCCTCTTTGCCACGAAGCGTACCGCAAATTAACCAAAATTCGCCGATCGCTTTATTATATCGTTTGTTTTCGACTAATATAATTTCAATTATAGATATCATTTCCTTTTATTCGAAAGAAATATTAAATGGACGTTAATATTTAATCGACCTTTTATTAGAACTATATTATTCGTAATTTATTCGTAATTATTCATATTATTTATAAACGTAATTTATTATTAATATCAGAGATATAAAAGCGTAGAAAATTAAAATTCAGTCAAAAATTAATTTAATCAAATGGGTATTGTATGTGAAAGGTGATATATACATATGTGAAAACTCATGAACGACATATTTTTAATATTTCAAAGTCAATAGCGCAGTGGATTGCCACGAGTAAATACGGACATTAAATGCATTCTGAATAATAAATTTAAAGGTACGTATGTTACAACGATATATTATATGTGTATACGTATTTATATATGTATATGCATATATATACATACATATATACATAGGTATATATATGTGACACCTATATACGATTGTTGAGTAAATATAATAAAATTATGTTACTGTCGAAGCTCTTGCATAGAGGCAAATTTTGCATACAAAACCATTCGTTAAACATCTCTCTCTCTCTCTCTCTCTCTCTCTCTCTCTCTCTCTTTCTCTTTCTCTTTCTACTTCATATACATATTCCAACAATCGCGGTAATTTAATTTCCTTTATTAAGCTCTATGGAATATGCGATCGTCAAGTTAATCAAGCTGACATTACTTTTCTCCGGTATATTCTTCGTCTTTCAAGGATATTGTTATTATCATTATTATTATTATTAGTATTATTATTATTATATTACTCGTTTTTCGTAAAAGTGGATTAATACAAAATATCAGTCCATCGACGTGTTTCAATCCTGACGTAATCTAAAAAGTTTAAGGTTCCGTAGTATTATCTGAGAATGGAGAGATTTGAGAACTAACAGAGACAGGGGTTCGGAAGAATCTTTGGATATAATCGATGAGGACGTTGATCTGTCCATCGCTTCGGTAATTCGAATGTCATCGGAAAGATTTCTCTCCTTGAAAGTTTCCGCTTCTTTGAGCTTTAAACGAACTTTCTGACAACTGTTAGAAAAGAGGATAAGAAGGAAACGATGGGTGCTTCGTCCCAAGGGTGTATCTTGAAGAATGCGAAAGTCTCGGAGTAATTAGTTAGCAATTAATCATGTCGAAAGGTGGACGTATCTTTATTCGTTCGAAATAAAGTGATTTCATTTTTGAAATGGCTATTCAAACGGTATCTTCAAACAATGAATAAAAAAGGAAAGATGAATGTCGAGCAAAGTTTTAATTTTTTTTTCGTCCTCTTTCCCTTCTTCCCCATCATCATTTATTTTATCCTATTTATCGTCGTAAATTCGATCTAATTTGACTCGAGTCTTAAGTACTTGAAATACATTTTCTTTCCGTCATCGATGTCATCGTCGATCTTGTCGAATGTAAATCGTATATCGATATGCATTTATCTGGCAATAAGTAGCTTTTATTTGATTTACCTAATTATCGGACGAAATTTATTTTAAACGATAGAACTACGCTTGTTGGATATTGGCTTTTCGTTGTACGGTTAATTAAACGTATTAATACTTCGGTTGAAAATTCAACAGGGTTACCGCGAAATTAGATTGCTAAATGATATTGCTCGAAACGTCTATAGGAAAATTTGAACATGGAAAATATAGGCTGGAATATTGAAGGGAGCAAACCGGATTTATAAAATCGTATTAGATTATATAACAAGTAGAAAACTATTTGCAAGGGATGATAAGTAATTTCTTTTTCTTTAAAAAAAGATTCTCCAGAGAGAAAGAGAGAGAGAGAGAGAGAGAGAGAGAGAGAGAGAGAGAGAGAGAGAGAGAGAGAGAGAGAGAGAGAGAGAGAGAGAGAGAGAAGAATCAGCGTACAAAGGTCGACGTTATTTCTTTGATACTTGAATATATTTAAAATATCAAAGTTAACTATAATATCTTGTAAAGTCGGGAAAATTTATTCAGCGATTAACAAGGAATGGCAATCTTTTCTGACGGGACGAAGGGGCCTTCCTATTTCATAAGAAAAAAACAAAAGAGAAAGAAATAGGTATATATTTTATCTTGAATAAAAAGAAGATCTAGAAAGAAAAAGAGAGAGAGAGAGAGAGAGAGAGCTTAACTTTTCGTATGCAGGGAAGAAGTCGAGACTACATCTGCCACGATGGTGGCGCATACAAAAATGTGCCAATAACACGTAAAGATAGTATCGACAAAACCATTTAACTTTGTCCCTTTGGCCATTTCTTTCTACATTTCTGAGTTTAACCGCAAAAGAGGGAAATAGAGATATGTATATATGTATATGTATATGTATATGTATATGTAAGTCGTTGTAATTCTTAAACTTACTTCTCGCATTTACGCTGGTTACGTTTCTTGAATATTTTCTTTCGAATCTTCGCCGATTGTAGTACCGGTGGCCGGTTGGTACTAGCGTTTTAATTAAATTTTGTTTAATTAAAAATCAGCCGGAAAAGGCAGCTTGAAGTTTTAAGACTCGAGTCACAGCGACTTCCCGTCGATTCTTAATTAAATACACGGGCAAGATATATATATATATATATATATATATATATATACATAAATATATATCTTGAAAATATATATCTATATACATCTTGAAACAGGTTTAAGATAGGGCAAGATCCCTTTTTCCTTTTGAGGAAATGAATTTTTTAATTTTTTTTTCTTTTTGCTTTTTTTTTCTATCCTTATTCCTTTACTATCCAGAATATTTATTTTTTCGCACGATGAAATGGCTAGAAAGAAAAATTTCCGTAAAACAATTAGGTGTATCATTATCGATTACAAATGTAATTAAGATAAAGAAAAAATATTATTCCGTGATTATCGTTGTATAGTTATCATCATCATCATCATCATCATCATTATTATCATCATTATCACTATAATCATCTTCATCAACACCATCATCTTCCTCTTTTTAATGTGTTTTCTTTCAAGGTTGGTTTTACTTCTACTTCCTCTGTTTTCAGTAGTAGTACACGATTCGCAGGATAAAATAAAAGGGGTTCGACGACCCTCACGCCTTCGTGAGTCACACGATCGCGAACCAACGAACGAACCAACGAATGAACGAACGAACGAACGAACGAACGAACAAGAAGTGCGTGCATGAAACCCCCATCTTCCGGCGACCGGAAAATGTCATGAAGAACGTTATTACAGTGCCTTCCCTCCATCCTCCCTTCGTGTTCCCCTCTTTGCCCCCTCCACTAACCCTTTCCTGCTCACCCTTTATTCCCTGCAAATGTAAGCCGAACGCGCATTTCCTTTCGAGTCACTCTCTCTCTTTGTCTCTATTACTTATATGAACGTCGAAAGCTCTTTGATCTACGGAGAAAGACGGAACCTTTGCGTGATTTCTTATATATATAATATATAATATAATATATATATATATATACTTTGAAGGTAATTATCTTCTGACGTAAGATCTAACGAAGTTTCTTTTATCCTGCTTGTTAATTCAACGAGATTATCTTTCTCTTTCTCTTTCTCTCTTTGTCATTTTTCTTAAGATGGACATTTCAAAATATAAATATAGAAATGTTTAACAAATATAAATATAGAAAAAGAAAAAGGGTTGGCGTTTTAAGAGAGATCTCGAAATATGTAAGTACCTACTTGTATCTATCTCTATGTATGGGTATATAAAGAGACATGTAGAGAAGATATATATATATATATATATATATATATATAAACTTGGATATCTTTACTTTTTTGAAAGAGAGAGAGAGACAAGGGAGGGGGGAGAGAGAGAGAGAGAGAGAGAGAGAGAGAGAGAGAGAGAGAGAGAGAGAGAGAGAGAAAGAGAGAGAGTTCAAAGTCAGAGAAGATATTTATTTGACGGTTCAATGCAAAATGGTTTTTGGCTCGAAAGCTCGAATCGAGTCGAGTCGAGTCGAATCGAATCGAATCGAATCGAATTGAACTATCGATCGATCGTTCGTCCGTTCGTTCGTTCGTTCGTTCGTTCGTTCGTCGGTCGGTCGGTCGGTCTAACGCTTTAGCAATTTAAAGCGAATTCGTCGATGGTGGTGGTGGTGGCGACGTCGGCGTCTATGGCTAATACAAAAATATTGCTCGCGTATTTATGAGCTATCCAGCCACCAAGTAAACACATTGCTGATATACATATTCCTCTCTTTCTCTCTGTATATATATATATGTATATATATATATATATATATATATATATATATATATATATATATATATATATATATATATATATATATATATGTATAGTTAACATTTAAAGCAGAGAAACGATCTTATATGACACCTACCAACGTTTTATGTATGTTCCCTGGCTTTTGTGTCTCGTTTCGTTGAACGACGAGGACGACGAGGACGACGAGGACGACGAGGACGACGACGTCTGACCGACATGTTGGTGTATGCTATCTACCGTATACATGCATATGGACGATTCAGTATTCATGAAAGATAGAAATGCATTATAAACCGCGAGTAATAAAATAGCGGAACGATATATATATATATAAATACACTTGTCGTTCGTCGTAACTCGTCGCAAAAGCAGATTTATGGTTTTCAATATAACATTATCTACACCTATGTGACTTTCGTTTCCTATTGTCGATATATGTATGCCCGAAAGTTTAAAAACGTTTCTGATTCAATTATATTTATTTTGATTTTCTTTTTCTTTTTTTTCTTCTTTTTTTCTTTTCTTCTTCTTTTTTCTTTTTTGTAACTTTTCTATTACTATTTCTTTATTCCTTTTCATATGTTCAGCGTAACTTTGATCACGTCGAATTTTTTTATATAAAGGTATAACGATCATCGTCAGATAGATATTTTCTATTCGAAAATGTAAATGGAAAGTTATATGATAGAGTAGATAGATAAAGAGCGAGAGAGAGAGAGAGAGAGAGAGAGGAGGGGGAGGGAGGGAGGGGATAGAAGGGGAAAGAGAATATCAAAAATATGAAGTGCACAAATTAGCATAAACCCGATAGCATAAAGCTGAAAGCAACGTAATCGTGTATGTAACTGAAAGTTATTCAACAGAGGAGTCAGTAGAAAGAAAGAGAGAGTGAAGGAGAAAGAGAAAGAGAGAGTGTGTGTGTCCGGGGTATGATATACGTTTTGACCGACCTTTTATTACGCAAGTACGCTCCTCGTAAGTAGGTCAGATATGGAGGGTCTGGATGATGCGCTCGGACGCATAAGGAGGGTAAGTGCACTCGAGCTGTTCTTGCATTCGCGTCCTCAATTGTTGATGTTCCGAGCTGCTTGCCATCTCTGCAAAGAAGATTTGTAAAGGTGAATGCATATCGAACTGTCGAAGGACATGAAAAATATTTGAACCCTTTTTGCATACCTTCACAATAAACCTTTTTTTCCTATATATAAATACATACATATATATATATATATTTATTTTTTTTTTTCATCGAATTCTTCATCGTTATTCACTAGAATGTTGTCATACAACTTTTGTGTAAACCTTTCCCTAGCGAGAAAGAAACAAAGTTTTGACATTTTTCAAACGCGAACATCAAAGCTAAAGTTAGCTAGCTAGCTCGCTTGGCACTCGATCATCCAAACGAGTTGCGTATTGTGTTACGCGTTAGACGCATCACGCTCGATCGACCCTATTGTTTCCCAGCATGTCAGCTTTTGCCTCGCCCTTAACGCAAATTTCACTTCCCTCGGTTTATCAGTTGTAGGTAGGTAGGTATATGTCGTGTCCTTTCTCTTTCTCTATCTCTATCTCTTATTCGTTTCACGACCCTTTTCAACCATAGTATCCACGCTTCCCTTCGAACAGACAACGGGACATAACTTTCGAACGAACCGACATTGCTAACAGTATTAATATCGATTTTACCGAACAGTTCTATGTTACGACGAGTAATATTCGTGTATATTTTTGTTACGTTTTTTCTTCTCTTTTTTCTTTTTTTTCTTTTTTTTCTTTTTTATTATTTTTTTTTCTTTTTTTTCTTTTTTTAATTTTTACACGCGAACACGTATTATCGTATTTTTTCGAATAACTGTTTTTGTACTAAACATTCTTCTCTCTCTCTTTCTCTCTCTCTCTCTCTCTCTCTCTCTCTTTCTCTCTGCTCTCTCTCCCTCTTTCTGTTAAATAAATTACCTCTTAATTGGCTCGGTTAGACTCGCTTGAAAACGTTATCGCCATGTTTTCTGGAACAAAAACAATTCGATATAACTTTTTCGTGTAGCTTTTATCCAAATATTCCTATATTGTCCTAGCGACATTAATTGAAAGTGTTAGTCTGTCAATTCTTTCGTAGTTTTTCATTTAATAAACGCGCATCATTGAGAAATTCCGAAAGCTTTCAAAGAGAATTGACGATTAAGGGAGATCAATGAATTTCTTTTTGTTCTCATTCTCTGTTTTTTCTCTATCTTTCTTTTTTCTTTTCTCTTTTTTTTTTTTTCTTTGCCTTCCTTATAAATTATCTCGTGAAAGATTTAGTGCATTTATTTCGATTTAATGATATAAAGATGTTCTCGAATCGAGTAAAAAAATAATAATTGATGTAAATACTCGTCAATGTATTTCGTTGAAAGTATTCATAACCGTGTATTGTATTTGTTTCGGGATCGAACAACGCGTAACACCATCGTACCATATTGTCGTCATAGTTATTACCCAGGCAGCCTTGCTCCAAACTGTTTCACATCGTTTCGCCTACGTTCGACCTTTCTCTGTCAATTTGCATCGGTAAATCTCCTACCCCGGAGACGTTAACGCGTCGCTTTTCGTTTGACTGATTACGTGCGTGAGAAACGTATATTGACGAACGTACTATTTTACGAAGAAAGAAAGGTGAAAGAGAAAATGGACCATTCTGTCACGTTTCTCTGTTCAATATAAATCAGTGAAATTTTTCATGAAAAATTAAGGGGAAAAAAAAAAGAAAAGAAATGGAAAAAAAAAGAAGAAGAAGAAAAAAATAGAATACCTCTGAGAAAAGAATGAAAATTTTT